>NC_080721.1:15568549-15571049 GCF_019097595.1 Hemibagrus wyckioides | reverse complement strand
TGACTGTGTGGTTATGATACTTGGTGGTTATGATACAGCTATAAGTAGGAATCAGTTGCACCTTGTGAAAATGTTCATCTATAAACCTTTCCTAACAACAAGAGCCACAGGAAAATATTATTCCACATGCCACATACAGTCTCCTCCAAAACTCCCGAAACTGCGGGACTAGTTCAAATGATTTCCAGATCATAAGACAAATATGAGAGTTTTGAATGTCAGCTTTATTTCCTGGTATTTGCATTGAGACTTGTCAACAAGTGAGAACTCGCACATTTCATATTAGAACAGTCGATTTTTTTCTGAGTTAAAATACCGGAAGCACTTTCAGGTGTTTCATTTTGCTCAAGTGCATTCTGTTAGATTGATGATTTAAACAATAAATAGTTCCGAATATTTTACATTTTAGAATATCTTAATAGTTTTAGCCCTCAGTTTTGCCTGTGAAGCTGCATTTGCTGTAAAAAAAAACATGAAGACCAGGAAGCAGTCTACTGGGATAAAGCAAGTCATTTTGAAGCGAAAAGTCCATCATAAACATTGGGTATAGCCAATACAAGTCTTTGGGAAAGTCCTGAAAAAGAAAGGAATTGGTGTACTGAGACACCTAACAGATCGACCGAGGAGAGCCATGGCAGCTGATGACAAACACTGAGGGAGAGCTGTGTGGGAAACCCCAAAAACAACAGTCAGTGATCATCACCATCACCTTCACAGGGCAGGGGAGGGTCTCAGAAATCCAACGCTGGAAAGACTCAGAGAGCAGAAATATCAAGACCAACCACAAGATACAAATGTCTCATCAGCTGGAAAAGATTCAAAGAAGTGCACAAAACATCTGGAAGCATGAGGAACATCTAGCAAAGTGACGAAACACAAAAGTATGGAAAAAGAAAGGAAATGCTAATCATCCAACACATGCGAGTTCATCCGTACGCTGTATGTGAAGAACAGTGGTGGTAATGTCATAGCTTGGGCTTCATGGCTGCTTCTGGAACATTCTCACTAACCTTTATTGTTAACCGATATCAGGAGTCGTGATGGTAGCAGCAGAATGAATTCAGAAACATTATTCTTATTGACTTCTCCGTTCTGATACTTTTGCTTAACTAAATATTGCATGGTCCTGGGTGGTCTTATTTTCTTTCACACATCTAGATGTAAATACCAGAAAATTAAAGCTGAAAATCTAAACTCTTGTCTCATATTCAGGTTTTCATCTCAAACCAAAAGTCAAATGAAGAAGCTTTTGTTGTCATTTCAAGCATATGTAGCTGACACAATACACAGTGAAATGAAACCACCATTCTCCCTGACCCTGGCGCTACACAAAACCACAGAGAGCTACATAAGAGCTAAGGGCTAAAAGTAAGTTGTTCTAGCAAAATAAAGTGCATCTTGTGCAACCTAGTGCAAACAGTGCAGGACAAGACAAAACAGCACAGGACACACACACACACACACACACATGCACACAAAATACACAATATAGTGCCTACATTCACATATATAGCATGCATTCTGTATAATACAGCACATTGTGCAAAAAATAAGAGATCTGTAAACAAGATGTTTTTGCTGTTCCAATATTTTGGAGGAGACTGTATACAAATACAAAACTGCAGAAAAGTACAGATTTCTGGTCACACTTAATAACTGTTAGGCCGGTCATTCAATGAATAATCTGTGATCCCTATTGTAATGGAATATGAGCCACTTTGAGGGCAGGAACCCAAACCAGAATACCAGGAACTGTAAGCTCAAACACATTCAGAGTCTTCTCAGCTGTAAAATCATGCCTCAGTACTGTGTACTCAAAAACCAAGAACTGTTCAGGGTTCATCATAAAGATGAGCCTTTAAGGTTCTGGATGTTTCCTATCAGAATTTTATGAAAGTTTACTAAGCTACTTTACCTAAGCAGAACATTATAGATTTAGAAACATAGTTTAATAACATTGACAATAACGAGTAATATTTCTTGCAGCATGTCTTTATTTGGTGACATCTATACGAAAACCTGTCATTCTGAAGATCCCTTTTCGACATGTTCTAATAGTGCATCATTTGTACCTTTTCTTATGTCGATTTACCAGATTTAACTATTTCAGATTAAATTATATAAAATTTTTAAAAAAGGCTTTAAAGACAAAGACACACTAAAGTGATTTCCTGAGTTAAGTCTTATTTGTTAACAAGGACAGGTACGGTTTGCTATGATGTGGCACAAATAAAAATAACTTCTAGAAGCAAATGTTGGATCAGTGCTGAGTGAACATGTTTTAGCCTGCATTCTTCACCAATATGCACAAACAGGATATTGTATAAAGTCTGACGGCATTACCTCAAAGTTTGGCCTGTGCTCTTCTTCCCTCCTCTAATGAGGAACAAAAGAAATTTTTTTTCAGAAAAAAAATCACTTGAGAGTCTGTCCGGTTTCTGGGGGTTCTGAGGGACCCCCTGTCTAACATTAACAAACCTTTCTACAACATTGAGGTAAC
>NC_080721.1:15553549-15566049 GCF_019097595.1 Hemibagrus wyckioides | reverse complement strand
AGAAATGAAAAAATGAACAAAAGGAACATTAAAATAGTTTATAGAGTTTGTGTGTGTGTGTGTGTGTGTGACATAACTGACGATACTCACCTGTGCCGAGGCCCTCCATTCCTGGAATGTCATCACCAAACCTAAACAAAAACAGTTAGTAGCTACTAATTACGGGTTCGTGTGTGTGTGTGTGTGTGTGTGTGTAAAACTCACCCTTTCTGGCCAGGTTTTGGTGCCTTGCTTTTAAATGTGCGAGTTTGTCTCTGTTTAAATTTGGGTGGGCCCTTTTTCGGCGTAGTTGGGCCGACTCCACCTGCTGGAGCTGATAAAGCACTTCCTGCAGGGGGTGCTGAGTTCATTCTGACAGAGAGAGAGAGAGAGAGAGAGAGAGAGATGTTTTTATCTCAGCCGCTCCCTTACCTTCAGTGTGAGTTAAACACTAATCTGGATTACACACTAATCTTCGAATTAAGATTTGGTGTGTTTGTGTGTGTGTGTGTGTGTTGGCTGTTTGAAGGAGGCAGCAGATGTCATTTACTAGATTACTGAAGATTACACAAGACAGTATGAAGATTTGACTCACATCCCAGTGTTTTTACTCTGAACCACTCTTCTGTGTTTTACAGTTAAAGCCTGAGTGATGGAGCAGGGTTACTGTCACACCCCCGAGTGATGGAGCAGGGTTACTGTCACACCCCCGAGTGATGGAGCAGGGTTACTGTCACACCCCCGAGTGATGGAGCAGGGTTACTGTCACACCCCCGAGTGATGGAGCAGGGTTACTGTCACACCCCCGAGTGATGGAGCAGGGTTACTGTCACACCCCCGAGTGATGGAGCAGGGTTACTGTCACACCCCCGAGTGATGGAGCAGGGTTACTGTCACACCCCCGAGTGATGGAGCAGGGTTACTGTCACACCCCCGAGTGATGGAGCAGGGTTACTGTCACACCCCCGAGTGATGGAGCAGGGTTACTGTCACACCCCCGAGTGATGGAGCAGGGTTACTGTCACACCCCCGAGTGATGGAGCAGGGTTACTGTCACACCCCCGAGTGATGGAGCAGGGACACTGGAGGACTCCTCCTTCACACACACACACACACACATATTTCTCCTCACAGGAAACTTCACCACATCATTGTTTTCACATCTTATCTTATCTTATCTTATCTTATCTTATCTTATCTTATCTTAAATGTCACATTTGATTGTAATAAAGAATGCTAAGCAGACTGGGTTTCAGGCAGGTTAGCCGCTTCACAGAAAGCATGATCAGGGATCGAGCCCCTTGATTAGCTTCTTATGGGTTAAATTTAGAAAGCTGTTAATCATGGTGACCTTCACCTCATGAAGGTGAGATGAACCAGAGGAGGTTCCTCAAATGGCATTGCCACATACACGGCATTACCAAATTCTCGTTTCATGCCGGGAAAAACCTCTCAGAAGGATTCACATGTACTTTGGCGTATCAGTTCCTGTTGTTATCTAGGAAGCACTCTGTCATCCTGGCTTTGGAGGAGCAGACCAACAAGCCATGCAGCAACCCAGGGACTGGGAATGGCTTTCTCTCTCTCCTCAATACATCTGATGTTTAAAATATCATCAGTGGATTTTTGAAGCTGCTAGTGTAAATAAGGTCCACTCACATGTCTGCTGAGCAGATCTGTGAAAAATCTGGTAGTTGGTGTTTAGGTTTTAGTCTAAAAGCATCTTTCACTGGAAGAAATTAAATGACTAACACTTCCAGACTCTCTAGTGACATCTCGTTTGTAAGATCTATTTTGCTGTATATTTAGCCACCATGATGTGGATCCCTTCAGGTCGTACCATAAAAAGTAATGTTAAAACATCAGAATCTTATTATTGTTCCATGTCTCATGACCCAGACTGATAAGATAAGATAAGATAAGATAACATAAGATAAGATAAGATAAGATAAGATAACATAAGATAAGATAAGATAAGATAAACCTTTATTCATCCCACATTGGGGAAATTTCCACGTTACAGCAGCAACAAAAGAAGAAAAAATGATGGTTCCCAGTTCCTTAGTGGATGTTAACCTCTGAAACCAACCTGTCTTACCTGCCTGCACCATCCATTCAGCACTGGTCTTCTACATTACCAGTACAGGAATTCAACACCAGTGTGGTGTGAAGCAAAATAGCAAAATGGAGATGATGAAGAAACCTTCCTCCATCCATCTAACCTCCAAAACCCCGACGAGTTCATTCTGCTGTCCTACACCACTGGTGTGCTACTGGTCTCAGTATAAAGAGCTCGTAATTAGTGCTGTACTACGTCCACACCAGACAATACCTACGACAACCAGTACAAAGAGAGCAGAAAGGAACAGATGCAGGAGTGTTGGGATCTCCTGGACCCCAATTTTAATTTTTTTTGTATTAATTAATTATTAATTTATTAATTAGTTTCTTTTTTACACCAGTCTACTGACCACCACCCCAGTCAGATCAGCTAACCTTTATCATTGACCCTTAATTTTCCCGTTCATGTTTTTGGATTGGATTATTATTTTCTGACTCCCAGAAGAGAAGCTAGCTAACACGCAGGGAGACACGTAGCTAACACGTGCTACCTCAGAGCCACGCTGATGCAGCCATCACGTGTTTAAGAACTGATGCCCATATAGGCAGCTGAAGTCTTGGAGGAAATCAGTAATGAACCGTGAATATGATTGGCTTTCTGATTGACAGGCGAGATTATCTCGGTCCCTCCCACTCAGACAGTGTGACCAGTTTAGCTCTCCTGAATTCCCAGCCATCAGGATTCTCTGTATTTTTCTCTTTACGCCATTCTTTTGTTTGTTTGCCAACTTCTGTGAAACTGTTTAAACATTTGGACTAAAAAAATTAAAAAAGGTCGAAATTCTGTATCTAGGTTGTGATTTTTGTTACAGCAGTCATTCAGTCATTAAATCCAGTCCAAGCCATTTGTGCGACAGCTGATATTTTCAATAAATTAAATAAATAATTTCACCATTAAGCCATAAAGTTGATCAATATTATAATAACACTGTATGACTCACATAAACATTACTTCCTATTTCCATTGATTTGCATCTTAAATCCTGATCTGCTTTAAACTCTTTATCTCATTAAAGCCTAGTGATGAGTAACAGTTCAGTATCCTGTTGTACAACTTTAATCTATACGCCGATTACCAACACACAAAACACACAACACACAAAATACACACAACACACAAAACACACACAATACACACAATAAACACAACACACAATACACACAACCTTAATATACATCATAACTGTAAACACGCAGCCTCACACAATACTCTAACTCAATATTAACTTGAATTGTACAGTTGTGTGTATGTGTGTGTGTGTGGTCAGTAAAGTGAATGAAATGAAAATGTTCAACAGATGCTTGCTCTTTTTAATTCATACAATTAGAATTTATTTCAAATAAGGAATGAATGAACAACGTTTCATTAAAAATAATTTTACGCATGTGTGTATTTTTTTCTATTTTAAACCAATTGCTAATGCCAATTAAAATGATTAAATTGTTATAGAGTATAAGTTAAATAGTGTATTTTAGTATCTCAAGTGGAAATGGTTGTCTTACCTGGTGTGATGCTCTTCTCACTGTTTGTGGAAGGAACAGGAAGACAGCAGTGTGTGTGTTTGTGTGTTTGTGTGTGTGTGTGTGTGCGTGTGTTTTATATGTGCATGTGTGTGGGGAGAAATAATCTGTGATCCTCGGTCTGTCTCTTTTATAGGTGGTTCCTGATCCCTCAATCCTTCTTTGCTCATCATGAGCTCTCAGAATCAAACAAACACCATGTTCTCCTCCGTCACACTTGTCCTCCAATCATAGAGCGGTGTTTGGTGGAGGTGGGGGTAGGGCAGGGTTTGGGGGGATGGGTGGTGTTTGGGGGATTTAATTTTTTTTAGGTGGCTGAAAATGTGTGTGTGTGTAGTATAGAGTGTGTTAATGTATGAGTTTGTGTTAGTTTTAGTGTATGAATGAAGTGAATAAGACTGAGTATCTCCTCATCATGGCACCTGTTAATGGGTGGGATATATTAGGCAGCAAGTTGATGTGTTAGAAGCAGGAAAAAAGGACAAAAAAAAATTGTGATGGCTAGACCACTGGATCAGACCATCTCCAAAACTGCAGCTCTTGTGGGGTGTTCCCGGTCTGCAGTGGTCAGTATCTATCAAAAGTTGTCCAAGGAAGGAACAGTGGTGATCTGGCATCTGGTGAGTCATGGGCGGCCAAGGCTCATTGATGTATGTGCGGAGCGAAGGCTGGCCCGTGTGATCCGATCCAACAGACGAGCTACTGTTGCTCAGATTGTTGAATAAGTTAATGCTAGTTCTGATAAAAACTTGTGAAGCGTATGGGGCTGCATAGCAGCAGACCAGTAAGGGTGCCCATGCTGACCCTTGTGCACCGGCACAAGCTCCAAAAATGGGCATGTGAGCATCAGAACTGGACCATGGAGCAATGAAAGAAGGTGGCCTGGTCTGATGAATCACGTTTTCTTTTACATCACCTGGATGTGCGTCACTTACCTGGGGAACACATGGAACCAGGATGCACTTTGGGAAGAAGGCAAGCCAGCGGAGAAAGTGTCATGCTTTGGGCAATGTTCTGCTGGGAAACCTTGGGTCCTGCATCCAGGTGGATGTTACTTTGACACGTACCACCTACCTAAGCAATGTTGCTGAGCATGTACACCCTTTCATGGAAACAGTATTCCCTAACGGCTGTGGTCTCTTTCAGCAGGATAATGCGCCATGCCACAAAGCAAAATGGTTCAGGAATGGTTTGACGAGTACAACAGAAAGTTTGAGGTGTTGACTTGGCCTTTAAATTCTCTAGATCTCAATCCAATCCAGCATCTGTGGGACATGCTGGACAAACAAGTTCGATCCATGGAGGCTTCACCTTGCAATTTACAGGACTTGATCTGCTGCTAACATCTTGGTGCCAGATCCCACAGCACACCATTAGCGAGTCCATGCCTCGACGGGTCAGGGCTATTTTGGTAGCAAATGGCAGCAAAAGTCTTCTGCTAAGACATCCTTCTACAAGGAAAAGCCTGAAGCTTGAAGCTTCATAAGATCCTCAAAAGCTCCACAACATCTTCTTTTCAATACTCAACCCTCCAACTCCAGCTGGTTTATCCTCCCTGACTAATGAAGACTTTGCCACTTTTTACAAAGAGAAGATTGAGAAAGTCTGCCAGACCTTCACTTCTGCCCCAACTTTATCTACATTACACAGTCAAGACTCCACTACTCCTTCATTGAGGCATCTCTTAACTGTAGCAGCAGAAGAGGTTTTGCAAATCATCCAGTCCTGCAATCCTACCACCTGCCCACTGGATCCAATCCTTTTCACTATGCTCCAGACCATCTCGCTTGTCCTCCTGCCTTTCATCAGCACAGTCATCAATGGATCCATAGTATCTGGCTATGTACCACCTGCCTTCAAGAAAGCAAGGGTTGTCCTCATACTGAAGAAACCTGCTTTGGATTGCTCAGACATCAGTAACTACAGACCAGTATCACTTTTCTAATTTCTTTCTAAAATTCTTGAACACATTGTTTATAATCAATTGTCCAACTATCTCTTGCAGAACAACTTCCATGATCCCAACCAGTCTGGCTTTTAAGCAGCACATTCCACAGAGACTGTCCTTCTGGCTGTCACTGAGAAACTACATGCTGCTAGATCAGCCAAGCTTCATCGGTCCTCATCCTCCTCCAAATCTCTGCAGCATTTGACACGGTTAACCACAAGACTCTCTTGTCCACCCTCAGGAGTCTTGGATTTTGTGGAACAGCATGGGAATGGTCTGCTTCCTACCTGGATGGTCAATCATATCAGGTAACATGGAAGGGATTGACATCTGTCCTATGCAGACTCTCTACTGGTGTCCCACAAGGCTCAGTACTTGGTCCTCTTCTTTTCTCCCTCTACACCCACTCTCTTGGCAAAGTTATATCCTCGTGGGTTTTCATACCACTGCTATGCTGATGACACCCAACTTATCTTCTCTTTCCCTCCCTCAGATACCACAGCTTCTGCTCGGATCTTAGTGTGTCTGGTGGACATCTCATCTTGGATGACAGCTCATCAGCTGAAACTCAATCCCAGCAAAACTGAACTGCTGGTCATCCCAGGTGATTCATCCCCAGCCCAGGATCTTGCAATATTTCTGAACAACTCCATGATCCCCCCTTCGGCCACTGCTCACAACCTTGGGGTAACCATGGACAATAAACTGTCCTTTTCCTCCCATGTTACTAATGTGACACTCTCATGGCGGTTTCTTCTGTACAACATCAGAAGGATTCGACCATCCCTATCCACACAGGCTACTCAGGTGCTTGTTCAGTCTCTGGTTATTTCAAGACTGGACTACTGCAGCTCTCTACTGGCAGGTCTTCCTCTGAATGCAATTCGTCCACTGCAAATGATACAAAATGCAGCTGTGTGACTTGATTTCAACCTGCCAAAGTTCTCCCACACCACCCCACTGCTGCGTTCCCTCCACTGGCTTCCAGTAGCTTCATCATATTCAAAACACTTTTGCTTGCCTAAAAAGCCAAGAGTGGACCAGCACCATCTTACATCAAAGCATAGTGTTGCAGTGATGTCAGAGTGTTGCAGTGATATCAGAGTGTTACAGTGATATCAGAGTGTTACAGTGATATCAGAGTGTTACAGTGATATCAGAGTGTTGCAGTGATGTCAGTGTTGCAGTGATATCAGAGTGTTACAGTGATATCAGAGTGTTACAGTGATATCAGAGTGTTACAGTGATATCAGAGTGTTGCAGTGATGTCAGTGTTGCAGTGATATCAGAGTGTTACAGTGATATCAGAGTGTTACAGTGATGTCAGAGTGTTGCAGTGATATCAGAGTGTTACAGTGATATCAGAGTGTTACAGTGATATCAGAGTGTTACAGTGATATCAGAGTGTTGCAGTGATGTCAGTGTTGCAGTGATATCAGAGTGTTACAGTGATATCAGAGTGTTGCAGTGATATCAGAGTGTTACAGTGATATCAGAGTGTTACAGTGATATCAGAGTGTTACAGTGATATCAGAGTGTTGCAGTGATATCAGTGTTACAGTGATATCAGAGTGTTACAGTGATATCAGAGTGTTGCAGTGATGTCAGTGTTGCAGTGATATCAGAGTGTTACAGTGATATCAGAGTGTTACAGTGATATCAGAGTGTTACAGTGATATCAGAGTGTTACAGTGATATCAGAGTGGTCAGCTAAGCCAAGAGACATCTTCGAAAATGGAAAAGCAGTGGGGAAAATAAAAGCATCAGAAGGTGATTCCTTCAGTCCAGTGACAGACAAATACAGCATCAGAGGAAACTTCAGCATCCGGGAGCTAAATCTGCCCAACCGTCTAATGTTAACATGCTAGCTAATGTAATAGCATGGAGAGCCTTAGCTTCAGACCTGACTGTTACCCCTGAGTCAGGAGCGTGCTGCGTCTCTCAACTCTCTTTAAATAAATCAATAAATTCTGCTCTTCTATTGGACAGGAGAGATACAGATTCTAGACTTTCTAATGCTAAGATCTGGTGTGTGTGCTACTGTAAACACAGTAGAGTCTGATAGAGTCTAACTGATGATGACTAAGACAACGAGAAAGTAAACACAGGAAGTAAACAAAAAAAAACACAGGGTTTTGTAGAAGGAGTGGTAAAGCATGCAGTCTGCTGGTATTATTAGCTCACTGGCAAGATTTTCTGTGTGTGTGTGTGTGTGTTCGGTAACTCTCAGCTATAAACACACTCTTGCATAATATACTTTAAAAACAAAACCAGCTTCTCGGACATTCTGTGTTCGGATAAAATGAGCAAAAATATCAAACTGTTTATAATAATAATAATAATAATAATAACGTTATGTCTCAGAGAGTTCTGGACTCTGATTGGTCAGAAGGTGTTGCAGACTGTAGCGCAGCTTTATGATGATGCGCTCGTTTCCATAGTAACAGCATTGTTTCCATGTAAACTTGTTTAGGACAGTGATTCAACAACCATCCGAATGATTTGTTTTGGTACAGGAGAGGGATTTCTCATGTAACCTCATATTTATTCCCTGAGGGAAAATCGCACATAAATTACATAAAAATTAATTACAATGTTCATGTTGTTAAATTATTCCATTCATTTATTTATTTCAAAATAAAAAAAGATACAAATGGTTTCTTCTATTGTTCATTTTTATAATGTTTTTATGCATTTGTTTGTTTTAATTATAATTATTTTATCTTGTGTGCGATTCGCTTTTGTTGTTGTTGTTGTTCATTCAGCTTAGATTTAATCTTTGATCATCTTAAAGCTGCAGATTTTCTCCTAACACTCAAATCAGTGTGTGTGTGTGTTTGTGTGTGTGTGTGTGTGTGTGTGTGTGTTTCTCTGAGCTCAGAAACTTCTAGAAGCAATTGTAGGAAGTGAGCGGATAAAGTGTGTAAACCTGTAATCTTGTTTACAGCATTAACACACACACATACACAGAGAGAGAGAGAGAGAGAGAGAGAGAGACAGAGACAGAGACAGAGACAGAGAGATTACCTTCACCAGTAATAATGGAGTATTGAATATCACATTAAATTGTGCTGAAAATTCTCTACTGCTCTGTAAGAAGAAGTTTAGTCAGTTTAAAAAGTGAGTAATTGTTACAGGACAAAAATTCCTCAGTGTTTATGATATGTACAAATCTGATATCGACTTTATTGAGTTATAATAAAGCTTGAGAATTTGGTTTTATTTGAGACCCGGACCCGTTTTGACCACTAGATGTCGCTGCTGCCTCTGTCTCAGTGAGAGCGCTGCGGAGACACTTTCTCTTCTCACGCCAACATTCTCTAAAACCCGTGTGTTCATCTGCGTCTTACTTTTCACTGATATCCACAGCTACTGCTGCTGGTATCCATCAACGCTGTCTCACTACATCAGCATCCAAACATCTGTCCTATCACAGCTTCTCATCTTCAGAAACAGAGAGAGAGAGAGAGAGAGAGAGAGAGAGATACACATAGGCAAGAATGAAAGAAAGAAAGAATTGTGCAGTTAGAACCAATTTTGTAGGAACACACACACACACACTTGTCTTACTTGACTTAATATGCCTCTTAGTGCTCTGAACATTGTGTGTGTGTGTGTGTGTGTTTGTTCATTCCACTGCACATCTGTACTGCAGATGTTCATCCTTGTTCAGAGAATTAATGAATCAGTTTATTGTTGCTGTGTGTTTTCTAAAATAATGCTTCCATGATGAAGAAGATGAAGAGAGTCATTAATGTCTGCAGCTGATCCTCTGTTCAACACACTCTGAAAATATCAATAATTTATTACACTTTATACATTTACGTTTCTGATGATTGGCTTTAATGGTTTAAAGAGAAAAATAGTCATTAAAAAGAATCAGGGAATATGGCGAGAGTTCGTTTAGCCGCAGTGTAAAAGCCCACAGATTAAACCGGTCCTAATCAGAACCAGGGACCATTAAGTGTCACTGATACCGAGGTTAACTGAAGTGTGTGTCTGTGTGTGTGTGTGTGTGTGTGTGTGTCTGTGTGTGTGTGTGTGTGAAAATGACTCCAAAATGCCAAGAACAGAAAAGTCAGAAACACACAGAAGTCAGATTGTGTAATGTTTTGTAGTAAATCTGACAGTAAACATACACTACATCTTAATATTCTCTTCATACTGTGTGTAAATAAATATATCATCCATTCAAGCAGCTACTGATCACATGATCCAGAGGCATCCAGAGATGGACTAGATCCAGTGAGGTTCAACTTCATGAAGATTTCGGACATTCATAGAGAAGATGCTGACCCCATGTGGATTTTGAGGACCACATCAACAACAACCTCCTAAGCAATACACACAATAACAATCTACAAATGCTGGATCTCCATCACACAGCATTACTCATAATCCCACTCTCAGTGTTTATAATGATTTATAATCCCACTCTCAGTGTTTATAATGATTTATAATCCCACTCTCAGTGTTTATAATGATTTATAATCCCACTCTCAGTGTTTATAATGATTTATAATCCCACTCTCTGGTGTTTATAATGATTTATAATCCCACTCTCAGTGTTTATAATGATTTATAATCCCACTCTCAGTGTTTATAATGATTTATAATCCCACTCTCAGTGTTTATAATGATTTATAATCCCACTCTCTGGTGTTTATAATGATTTATAATCCCACTCTCAGTGTTTATAATGATTTATAATCCCACTCTCAGTGTTTATAATGATTTATAATCCCACTCTCAGTGTTTATAATGATTTATAATCCCACTCTCAGTGTTTATAATGATTTATAATCCCACTCTCTGGTGTTTATAATGATTTATAATCCCACTCTCAGTGTTTATAATGATTTATAATCCCACTCTCAGTGTTTATAATGATTTATAATCCCACTCTCAGTGTTTATAATGATTTATAATCCCACTCTCAGTGTTTATAATGATTTATAATCCCACTCTCAGTGTTTATAATGATTTATAATCCCACTCTCTGGTGTTTATAATGATTTATAATCCCACTCTCAGTGTTTATAATGATTTATAATCCCACTCTCTGGTGTTTATAATGATTTATAATCCCACTCTCTGGTGTTTATCATAACATACACACACACTCTCTGTTGTTTATGTTCTTCTTCTTTCAGCTGTCTCCTGATTGGTGTTGCCACAGAGGATCATTTTTTCCTCATGTTTTGATTTGGCACAGGTTTTACCCCCATTCCTATCACAACCCTCCCATTTAATCCGGGTTTGAGACCGGCACTGAGAGTTAACTCTTCAGTGCCTGGGTTAGCGCCCATTGAATGAGGATGGGTTTCACTTTTGAGTCTGGTTCCTCTCAAGGTTTCTTCCTCTTACCATCTAAGGGAGTTTTTCCTTCCCACAGTCACCTCAGGCTTGCTCACTAGGGACAAATAGAAATAAATTTGAATATAAATTTAATATTAATCTGAACTTTTTGTCTAAAATTAATCCTGCACTTTTTGTACTATGTTTCTTATGATCTGTAAAGCTGCTTTGAGACAATGTGCATTGTTAAAATTGCTATATGAATAAAACAGAATAGAATTGAATTGAACTGAACTGAATTGAACTTAACAGAACTGAACTGAACTGAATTGAATTGAACTGAATGGAACGAAACTGAATGGAACTGAACTGAATTGAACCTAATTAAACTGAACTGAATTGAATTGAATTGAACTGAACTGAATTTAATTGTATTGATCTGAATTGAATAATACATTTCTAGTAACCACAGTGGATAGAATCAACTCCAATTTCCTCGAGTCGAGTCAGTTCAGTCTTCACTAGCCTCTGAGTTGTTTATAAACTTGTCTCGCTCTGCTGCTGAACTTCAAACACAAATAGATTTTATTTTAAATAAATGAACTGAAACATCTTTATTTATCGTGAGAGAACGTGTGATCTTTATCAGTTTCTGACTGGAGATGTGAGAAGCAGATTTCTAATGTGAGTCGGGGGAAGGGGTTTCAGGGGATCAGTTATACAGAATATAAACCCATCAATCATTCTAGTGTCACATGCTGAAGGTTTCATCTGCTCTCTTTAATAAGTGGAGGAAAAAACACCGTTCTTTTAGTGTAGTTTTCAGAGAGAAGCTGTAACTCTGCACTCCGGCGTTAAAATGTAGAGCTTCTGCGTTAAATTACATAACACTTGGCAGATCAGCAGCAGCGCCGGTGTGGAAACTCGGGTCATCTTGGGTGGACACAGCCATAACGTCAACATGTGTGTGTGTCTGTGTGTGTGTGTGTCGTGTGGCTTTAAAAACTTAAACCGAATTTTTATCTCCCATTTCCGACAACGCCGCACACTCACACACACACACACGCACACACACACACACACATTTGGTGAGTGGGTGTTATATAAAGAGTTGCCATGTGGTGGTGGCTTGACTGAGCAACTGGAATGTGCACTTGGTCTAAAGAGATGCAGCCGCCCTATTTTGTGTGTGTGTGTGTGTGTGTGTGAGAGAGAGAGAGAGATTTAACATGCTAAACCAACAGAATGGTATTGGCGGCCCTTAAGGCTTAGAGATTGTTTTGGCTCACAGGACAAACACACACACACACACAGACACACACACACACACACACACACAGACACACACACACACACACACACACACACACACACACACACACACACACACACAGACACACAGACACACACACAAACACAGAAACACACACACAGACACACACACAGACACACACACACACACACACACACACACAGACACACACACACACACACAGAGCAATATCTGTTTTGATTTAACACAGGATATTTTCTCCCACTGAAAAATAACACAATTAATGAGTCATTCATCCATTTTATACACAGATGCACTGAAACGATTCATCATCGGTTTGTCCTCATTGAACCCAAACAG
>NC_080721.1:15533549-15543549 GCF_019097595.1 Hemibagrus wyckioides | reverse complement strand
CCCCTAATTCCTTATCCCCTTATTCCCTATCCCCTTATTCCCTATCCTCTTATTCCCTATCCCCTTATTCCCTATCCCCTAATTCCTTATCCCCTTATTCCCTATCCCCTTATTCCCTATCCTCTTATTCCCTATCCCCTTATTCCCTATCCCCTAATTCCTTATCCCCTTATTCCCTATCCCCTTATTCCCTATCCTCTCATTCCCTATCCCCTTATTCCTTAGCTCTTAAACTGCATCCCTTTAAACTCTATCCACCTTATCCCTATTTATTCTCTTGATCTCTATGCATAATTGTTTAACTATAATCTAACCCACACCCTCATGATCTGTTGTGTATATATATATATATATATTTCTGAATGTCAGTAAACACTAATGTTGAAATGTTGGACATCAGACAAAGCTTCCTGGAGGTCAATAAGATCCTTCACTTTCCACAAATCCCATGTGTTTCCTGTTCGGTGTCTCCACCATCAAACGGACGAACCGCTCCATCTATATAATTTTTTTTCCACCGTGTGGTCACTCAGATGTGGTGATGATTGGACAAGTTTCAGATGAGAAGAAATAAAAACACTGTTTTAAAAGAAATCCCAGTGCTAGAAATTGCAGTATGGCAGAAATGACCATCATGGTGTCCTTTAATCTCGAGGAATCTGTAGAAAGTGGAATCTGTGGAATGTTTACAGCACTGAGTGATTTCTGTGTCCAGTTTGTTCCTATCGGTGGCGCTAGAGGTCTTATCAGAACATCACCACCTTTCCTGTACATGCAGACCTAAATTCTCTAACCTCTAACCTATCCCTGTGTTCTTCAGTCTAATCTCAGCAATTTCCCTCTACATCTAATCTCAACACTCACCCCACCACCTCCAGTCTAATCTCACCACTCACCCCATCCCCTGCAGTCTAATCTCACCACTCACCCCATCCCCTGCAGTCTAATCTCACCACTCACCCCATCCCCTCCAGTCTAATCTCACCACTCACCCCATCCCCTCCAGTCTAATCTCACCACTCACCCCATCCCCTCCAGTCTAATCTCACCACTCACCCCATCCCCTCCAGTCTAATCTCACCACTCACCCCATCCCCTCCAGTCTAATCTCACCACTCACCCCATCCCCTCCAGTCTAATCTCACCACTCACCCCATCCCCTCCAGTCTAATCTCACCACTCACCCCATCCCCTCCAGTCTAATCTCACCACTCACCCCATCCCCTCCAGTCTAATCTCACCACTCACCCCATCCCCTCCAGTCTAATCTCACCACTCACCCCATCCCCTGCAGTCTAATCTCACCACTCACCCCATCCCCTCCAGTCTAATCTCACCACTCACCCCATCCCCTCCAGTCTAATCTCACCACTCACCCCATCCCCTCCAGTCTAATCTCACCACTCACCCCATCCCCTCCAGTCTAATCTCACCACTCACCCCATCCCCTGCAGTCTAATCTCACCACTCACCCCATCCCCTGCAGTCTAATCTCACCACTCACCCCATCCCCTCCAGTCTAATCTCACCTCTCACCCCATCCCCTCCAGTCTAATCTCACCACTCACCCCATCCCCTGCAGTCTAATCTCACCACTCACCCCATCCCCTCCAGTCTAATCTCACCACTCACCCCATCCCCTGCGGTCTAATCTCACCTCTCACCCCATCCCCTCCAGTCTAATCTCACCACTCACCCCATCCCCTCCAGTCTAATCTCACCACTCACCCCATCCCCTCCAGTCTAATCTCACCACTCACCCCATCCCCTGCAGTCTAATCTCACCACTCACCCCATCCCCTGCAGTCTAATCTCAGCATTTACCCCACCCCCTTCACTCTAATATCAGCACTCACCCCATCCCTTCTAGTCTGATCTCACCACTCACCCGACCGCCTTCACTCTAATATCAGCACTCCCCCCACCCCCTGCAGTCGAATCTCTGTAATCACCCCACCCCCTCCAGTTTAATCTCACTACTCACCCCACCCCTTCAAATCTAATCTCAGCATTTACCCCACATCCTCCAGTCTAATCTCACCACTCACCCCACCCGCTCCAGTCTAATCTCAGCACTCACCCCACCCCGTTCACTCTAATCTCAGCACTCACCCCCCCTCCAGTCTAATCTCAGCACTCACCCCGCCCTCTCCAGTCTAATCTCACCACTCACCCCATGCTCTCAAGTCTAATCTCACCACTCACCCCACCCCCTCCAATCTAATCTCGACTATTTCCTCTCATGTCTTATCTGATCAGTTTCTTCTACACTCTCATGTCTAATCTCAGTAATCTCTTCTATTCCCTCAGATCTAATCTCCTCAATCTCCCTTCCCAATATCCAACACTTATTCCCAAGTCACTCACACATGACCTCCTCGCCATTTAGAGTCAACAAAAACACACTCACTCGTATAAACACTCTCAGCCTCCAGAGTCAACACACACACACACACACACACACAGAGTGACCACACACACAAAGATTGACCACACCTACATAAATACTTCACCCAGAATTTACTAAAATACAAATGTATTTAATTACTAAAGTAAACATACAAAACCATTTTTTGGCATGTAGCTGCTCCAAACACACCATTAAACACAGGTATTTAAAAATAAGTCCTTATTAATGTCTGAAAAAGTGTGTGTGGTTTTTTTATGTTTCAGGTGACAAACATGCGGTCGTTTCTTAGGTTTGTGACTTTGTGTGTCATCCTGGTGGTCGCAGTGTGCTATGGTTTGTAACTCACACACACACACACACACACACACACACACACACACACACACACACACACCTAATAATCTCTTCTTGTGTTTCTCTACAGACTCTGAGGAGAGTAATGAGTCATATGAAGGTAAATAAAATAACTTGTTTTGATTGTTTGTTTACTTTCTATTTAATAAAGCACATGTCTGTAAAGCTGGAGATCTAGAAGTTCAGGAATTTGGCTCGAAACTCTTAAATTCTCAGAAACCACATTCACAGATCCTTCCTGTTGGCCTGCTGTTCCTCACAGCTGCTCCAGCTCTACCTTCTTCACCTCCTTATGATTTTTGCCATCTGCTTCTGATTGTGATGATGAATTTCAGTCAGAGTTCCTTCTCAAAAGCAATCTGGAGCTCGAAACCTAAGAAAAATAAAATGAATTCCTTAAAATTATTTCTGAATTTGAGCACTAGACTGAGCATTCGCTATAGTTTCACGATTAAACTCTAGATCATGGAGGAAATGTGATTAAGTACCATACTGTGTTCAAGCATCCCGTGATGTTTCTATGCACTTTTAGAAGTTTGTCTAAAAACGGAGCTCATTTTAGATTCATTTTAGAACTCATTTCCACCCCAGACAGTTAGCAGTGATGTCAGGTAATGCGAAACTGACCAACAAGAACAACATCTCTATCGAGTTCCGTTTGCTCCATCATGACTGGTCACTCCACTGTACCAGGTCTGGCTACACCTTTGTTGTGTGTGTGTGTTAATTTAAGTAGCCTTCCAAATTCTTTCTTCACATACGTCCCCAAAATGTGTGTGTGTGTGTGTGTGTGTGTGACAGACATGTTCTTCAATGGCTTAAGAGCAAACACATTCATGAATGTTCCTGGACGCAACAACCGCAAGAGCTACCAATCGGGGTAAGCGCACACACACACACACACACACACATACACACACATACATACACACACACACACACACACATATACACATACACACATACACACACACATACACACACACACATACACACACACATACACACACACATATACACACACACACATACACACACACACATACACACACACACATACACACACACACACATTGTAGCATCTTTACTGTCTATCATTGCAGCCATGAATCACAGTATGCTTGTTTTTCAGTCGAAAGTTTCAGGCTGAGCTTCGATCTGAGATTTGTGAGAATTACTTTCACTGTCGCCTGTTGGCTCGTTACCATGGCTCCCAGGCGGCCTATCAGAAGTACTTCGGCAGTCGACCTGTCAACAACAAAAACAACAACTACTATAACGGCCGCCATTACTGAGCAGACCTGCACACCGCGGGTCACTGAATCACACACTGAATTTCAACATGATATCTGTGTAATCAACTCTCTTTCATTTCACTCTTTCATTTCTGTCTGTCTCTTCTGATGTCTGACTCGGTGAAACCAGACCAACAAAACAAGCACAAGGTGATAGAAATGACCTTAAGATGATTTTTTAAATCATGCACAACTGAATCAGGCCACGAGGGGAGAAGGATATTAAATTTTTGTTGTAAATGTTCAAGTTTAGAACACAAATAAATGAAAACCTAATAATAAACTCGGGCAAATTTACATCATGAAACCAGACCAGTGAAAGAGTTATGATGTCATGATCTCCACTGGACTCACAAAATACCAGCTTTGAGCAGGAGCTTACGTGAGATCTTATGGAACTCATTGTCTTGGCAACAAATTCGACAACAGCAAAATGTCAATGAATCATATTAAACTGAATCAGACTAAACCAGATCCAACTGAATCAGACTAAACCAGATCAGATCAGATCAGAATTATTATTTGTGTAATCACATATTTAACTAATACTTTTTTCTGACTTAACTTGCGCTGTATTTCTACTTACCTACACACACACACACACACACACACACACGCTCATTATCCTCATACATGTTACCTCACACACTTTCACACGTAATCTTGGTCATTTTTACACCAAAAAAAATTGAAAATGAAATAAAATGTTCATCACAAAAGTCTTAGTTGCCTTTTTTTTCATCTTTGATTTTTTTCTCTGCGACTCTGACTGCAGGTTACTTCACCAGCTACTGGGTGTTTAACTAAAATAAACAAATAAATGAATAAATGAACTGATAACAATGAACACTTTACTGACTGTGCTGTAGGACTGTGTGATTGTTTTATGCAGATGATTCATTGTGAATTTACATCAAATTATTAATGGAGTGAAGTCTAAGCTCCACCACTGTGTTAGCAGCTCAAGTGGACTTCATCTGAGGAAGATACAGTGTTTTGTTGTGATGTGAGAGTTTATTATTATACATTCATCACTGGCTCTGACTGCAGGACAGATTTCTATAAATATAGATTTCATCATCTAAATTGTAAATAGACCAAAAATTTCTTTACTGAAGTAAAAGTGAGGAAAACAGCAGCTTTAGTCCTAATATCGGACCTCTAGCATGGTCCATAGCAGTTGTTTCTCAAACTTTTTTAATCACAACCCATTTTTCACTTTTTAAATTGAGTGACCCATAAATATATATATATATAACCACATTTTACAAATTTACACACAATCAAGTCACATATATATAACTTACTTTAATGAGAAGGGTGGGCCCGCTTATTCTGCATAATCTGGTCCCAAGCCGGTTCACAGGACGATGGGGCAACATTCATGTCTGGAGAAACATTCAGCTTGTTTTGTTCTTTCGTCTTAATTTTGGTTAAAAGTGAGAAAGCAGTTTCGCACATATAGGCACATATAAGTCTAGTCATCAAACCCGTTCTCTTGACTAGTTAACATGCTGCTTGTGAAGTTATATGAAAATATGATGTTCGATATTGACATTTTTTTAAAGTTCATACAGCAGTAGTTTATTCAACTGGTTTGGTTAATGACAATAAGCTGTGTAAATAAATGTTCCTAATAATATGACAGGAGTAGCTCTTCAACACTGTCATTTTGTCAAAGAAGTTTTTAGAGGAGAACCAGGTTGGAGGCTCCTGGATCACACACTCAGGCTCCTGGATCACACACTCAGACTCCTGGATCACACACTCAGGCTCCTGGATCACGCACTCAGGCTCCTGGATCACACACTCAGGCTCCTGGATCACACACTCAGGCTCCTGGATCACACACTCAGGCTCCTGGATCACACACTCAGACTCCTGGATCACACACTCAGGCTCCTGGATCACACACTCAGACTCCTGGATCACACACTCAGGCTCCTGGATCACGCACTCAGGCTCCTGGATCACACTCAGGGTCCTGGATCACACACTCAGGCTCCTGGATCACACACTCAGGGTCCTGGATCACACTCAGACTCCTGGATCACACACTCAGGCTCCTGGATCACACACTCAGACTCCTGGATCACACACTCAGACTCCTGGATCACACACTCAGGCTCCTGGATCACACACTCAGGCTCCTGGATCACACACTCAGGCTCCTGGATCACACACTCAGGCTCCTGGATCACACACTCAGACTCCTGGATCACACACTCAGACTCCTGGATCACACACTCAGGCTCCTGGATCACCCGCTCAGGCTCCTGGATCACACACTCAGACTCCTGGATCACACACTCAGACTCCTGGATCACACACTCAGGCTCCTGGATCACGCGCTCAGGCTCCTGGATCACACACTCAGACTCCTGGATCACACACTCAGACTCCTGGATCACACTAAGGCTCCTGGATCACACACTCAGACTCCTGGATCACACACTCAGGCTCCTGGATCACACACTCAGACTCCTGGATCACACACTCAGGCTCCTGGATCACACACTCAGGCTCCTGGATCACACACTCAGAGGTTTCACACTTTGGGTCTTTTAACAATAAAGTTACATCTTTAATTGATGGATTCTGTGAAATCTTACATCTGGACTTAATTCTGTAATATCACTTTCTAAAGAAGATTAAATGTGTATTTAATTTAAGAAAAAAATGATAAAGTTTAAAGTTTCTATTTTATCCCTAATGAGAAACCTGAGGTGAGGGTGATGAGGAAAAACTCCCTGAGATGATCTGAGGAAGAAACCTTGAGAGGAACCAGGCTCAGAAGAGAACCTCATCCTCATCTGGGGGACACTGGACAGGAAATAATGTAACTGTAACTGATTAACGTCCTTAATGTCCTTACAACAACAACGTGGAAGCCCATGAGGAACTATGAGGTCAGTGTAGCTTCTGAGGTCATTATAGACACTAATTCCTTGCTGTCACAAGCTGATAGATGTAATGGCAGATCTGTGATGGTGTGATGGTCTCCATGTGGTTCTGTATGTAACATACACTGGGAGATGTGTCTGGTGTGAAGAGACTCTGGTGTTGATGAGTTTCAGCAGGTCTGTGAGTCTGAACACTGAGGTGTGTTTGAGAGTGAATACGACCCTCCATGAGATCTCTCAGCACAGAGCTCAGGATAAGTGTGTGTGTGTGTGTGTTGGGGGGGTCACTTGCCGGATGACAATTTTTCTCTTTGTTATTCCTCTTTCTGCAGGGTGAGAAGGTGGAGATGAAGTTTTGGTGGTCTGAGTCTCTGAACCGATGGAGAGCCAGACGTCTAAATTACACACGGCGGGTCCAAGCGCTCACACTGCGTCTCCAGGAATAGACTGAAGCCCGGCGCTGGGTTCGGGACGCAGCCACGTCGGACACGTTTCAGTCCAAAGGCAGTAAAATGCAGCTTGAACACCAGAGCCCTTTAACACTTTTACACTTTTACACTCTGCTCTGGAGCGCTCCAGCAGATTTAATGATCTGTGAGCTAAACATAAACTCTTCATTACACTCTATTCTCATAATAAAGAGAAGTGTAGAGGACAACAGGAGGAGGAGTCACCCTCTGCAGTCTGCCTCGCTACATACACACTACAAACACACGCTACAAACACATGCTACAAACACACACTACAAACACACACTACAAACACGCTACAAACACACACTACAAACACATGCTACAAACACACACTACAAACACACATTACAAACACGCTACAAACACACGCTACAAACACACTACAAACACACGCTACAAACACACACTACAAACACACATTACAAACACGCTACAAACACATGCTACAAACACACGCTACATACACACTACAAACACACGCTACAAACACATGCTACAAACACACACTACAAACACACATTACAAACACGCTACAAACACATGCTACAAACACACGCTACATACACACTACAAACACACGCTACAAACACACGCTACAAACACATGCTACAAACACACACTACAAACACACATTACAAACACGCTACAAACACATGCTACAAACACACGCTACAAACACACTACAAACACACGCTACAAACACACGCTACAAACACACTACAAACACACGCTACAAACACACGCTACAAACACACTACAAACACACGCTACAAACACACGCTACAAACACATGCTACAAACACACACTACAAACACACGCTAAAAACACACGCTACAAACACACACTACAAACACACACTACAAACACATGCTACAAACACACGCTACAAACACACTACAAACACACTACAAACACACGCTACAAACACACGCTACAAACACGCTACAAACACACGCTACAAACACACTACAAACACACACTACAAACACACTACAAACACACGCTACAAACACACACTACAAACACACGCTACAAACACGCTACAAACACACGCTACAAACACACGCTACAAACACGCTACAAACACACACTACAAACACACGCTAAAAACACACACTACAAACACACACTACAAACACACGCTACAAACACACTACAAACACACACTACAAACACACGCTACAAACACACACTACAAACACATGCTACAAACACACACTACAAACACACGCTAAAAACACACGCTACAAACACACTACAAACACACACTACAAACACACGCTACAAACACACGCTACATACACACTACAAACACACGCTACAAACACACGCTACAAACACACGCTACAAACACACATTACAAACACGCTACAAACACATGCTACAAACACACGCTACAAACACACTACAAACACACGCTACAAACACACGCTACAAACACACTACAAACACACGCTACAAACACACGCTACAAACACACTACAAACACACGCTACAAACACACGCTACAAACACACGCTACAAACACACACTACAAACACATGCTACAAACACACGCTACAAACACACTACAAACACACGCTACAAACACACTACAAACACACGCTACAAACACACGCTACAAACACACTACAAACACACACTACAAACACACTACAAACACACGCTACAAACACACACTACAAACACACGCTACAAACACGCTACAAACACACGCTACAAACACACGCTACAAACACGCTACAAACACACACTACAAACACACGCTAAAAACACACACTACAAACACACACTACAAACACGCTACAAACACACTACAAACACACACTACAAACACACGCTACAAACACACACTACAAACACATGCTACAAACACACACTACAAACACACGCTAAAAACACATGCTACAAACACACTACAAACACACACTACAAACACACGCTACACACGTATACACACAACACACATGCTACAAACACACGCTACAAACACATGCTACAAACACATGCTACAAACACACGCTACACACTTATACACACACAACACACACGCTACACACATATACACACAACACACATGCTACAAACACATGCTACAAACACATGCTACAAACACACGCTACAAACACACGTTACACACGTATACACACAACAAACAGGCTACAAACACAAGCTACACACTTATACACACACAACACACATACTACACACATACACACACTACACACTACATACACACTACACACACTACACACTTACACACACACCACACTTATACACACTACACACACTACACAATTATACACACTACACACACACGCTACACACTTATACACACTTACACACGCTACACACTTACACACACTACACATGCTACACACTTACACACACTACACACTTAAACACACTACACACACACGCTACACACTTATACACACTACACACATGCTACACACTTACACACACTACACACACACTACACACTAAACACGCTACACACATTACACACTTACACACACTACACACGCTACACACTTACACACATTACACACTACACACACATT
>NC_080721.1:15513549-15516049 GCF_019097595.1 Hemibagrus wyckioides | reverse complement strand
CCACAGCTTGGTTTTATGTGTTTCAGTTTTAAATTGTATTAAACCGAAGAGTTCTTACTGGCATTTTAACACAGTTTTACTGGAATGACCAGCATTTTATAGAGATTTTTACTTTTTTCTCTGGAGAAATTTCAGAAAGAAAAAGTGCTTTTATTTCTCTGCAACATTGGTGGGATTTTGGGAAAGCTCAAATAAAACAGTTGTGTCAACAGTACACTTATAATGTCACAAGGGATTTGGCTCGGTCTATGAAACAACTAGAAGATGAGATAACAGAACTTCAGTTGTTAGCACAATCCACAGAGAACCAGAACCATATTCAGACCCTCACAGTCAAAAAGAAAGTTATCGGACCTCCTTGAGTTTAAAGCACAAGGTGCATTAATAAGGTCACGATTCCAGAACGCGAACCAGATGGACGCCTCAAAGTTGTTTTTAGCCTTGAAAAAAGAACGGACAAAACGCTTTTATTCACAGCCTGCGCCTGAGTCTGGACACCTTTTATCTGATACAGCTGACATTAGAAAGGGCGGTTAGTTTTTATGAAAACTCTATCAATGTGTGAGTACAGAGAACACACCACAGAACAGAGCTTTTTAGAAGACCTGCCCCTGAGTGTCACATGACTCCAATACAGAGCTGAGTGCAGATATAACACCAGCAGAGCTGCACAAAGCATTAATGAGTATGGAGTGTGGCAGAGCGCTTCTGGCATAGACGGGCTTCCGCCAGAGTTTTATAAGTCTTTCTGGCATGTTTTAAGGGATGACTTACTTGAGGTTTTGAACGACAGCTTGACAAGAGGACTGCTACCATTAAGTTGTAGGAGAGCAGTCCTCACTTCTTACCCAAAAAAGGGGACCTGACAGACATAAAGAACTGGAGACCTGTTTCATTGCTTTGTAGTGATTACAAGATGCTGTCTAAAGTTTTAGCTACAAGACTGGGAAGTGTTCTGGAAGAGGTTTTAAACGCAGATCAGACCTACTGCATACCCGGGAGGTCCATATTTGACAACATCTCATTAGTTCGAGACATTTTCAGTGTCTCCAAACTTTTTGGGCTGAATATGGGTTTCATTTCCATAGACCAAGAGAAAGCCTTCGATCGAGTTGAACACAGCTACCTTTGGAAAACCCTTAATGCTTTTGGTTTTAGCTCAGATTTTATTTCCAAAGTACAAACTCTATACTGTGACATAGAAAGTGTACTGGAAACTCAATGGTGGCTTATGTGTCTGGGCTTAAGGTGTGTAGGGGGTAAGGCAGGGCTGCTCTCTCTCAGGGATGCTTTACACTCTGGCCATTGAACCCTTTCTGAATACGCTAAGAGCTAAGCTGAAAGGTGTCTTAATCCCTGACTGCCCGAACGCTTATCCGCCTGTCGGCCTACGAGATGACGTTGTAATACTGGTCGACAGTCAGAGTGATATAGACATGTTACACAGGGTGTCCAAGGACTTTGGAGTGGTTTCTCTGCAAAGATAAACTGGTCTAAGAGCGAGGTTGTTTTAGTCGGCCAGTGGGTAGGCGAGGTACCTAAACTCCCCGGAGGCCTAAGTTGGAAAAGCGAAGGCTTTAAGTATCTAGGCGGTACCTGGGTAATGACTCGCTCAAGCACAGAGAAACTGGGAAGGGGTCATTGAAAAGTAACTGGTCGCCAGAAAAGTGGAAGTGGCTGGTGCCTAAAATGTCTTACAGGGGGCTTAACGCTAATTATTAACAATCTGGTAGCATCGCCTCTGTGGCATAAAATAGCCTGTATAGACCCTCCTACAGACCTTTTAATGAAAATCCAGTCGATTTTATTAGACTTTTTCTGGGATAAGTTGCACTGGGTGCCACGCTGGCATTTTATACTTACCCAAAGAGGAAGGTGGGCAAGGTCTTATACATTTACAGAGCAGAACTGCAACCTTTCGCTTACAGTTTTTACAGAAGTTTTTATATGCTCAAAGTCTTTTTAGCTGGAAACAAGTGTCCAGTGCCATTTTAAGATCTTTTGGGCAGATGAGAATGGACAAGGCACTCTTTTTAGTGAATCAAGAGGGACAGAACAATGCAAGACTGCCTGCTTTTTATGATAACTTGTTCACAATCTGGAGACTTTTTAGCGTGCAAAGCAGCACAGCCACAGGCTCTCTTCACTGGCTAGTTCAAGAGCCGCTGGTATACGGGGCACGGCTGGACGCCGGGGACTCTTTCACTGTCGCAGTCTCTCCTCGCCTGGTGTCACCACCCTCAAACACCTGGTGGACGCCGACCTCACCTACAGAACGTTGATGGAGTAGCTGCTCGGCTAGGCGTGAGGTCAAAGAGGGCGGTGACCCAGCTGCCGCGGAAGTGGACTCTGGTCATCTCGCGGAGGAGAGGGAAATGCTCATGGACTACTCCAGTGGAACTGAAAGCCTCGATCAGAGGACCCGCTTTCCTGAACTTGCACTGTCTGTGGACTGTGGACAGGAAGGCACGGGTCACTTTTGGACTGTAAAAATATCACA